>NC_057805.1:65306921-65324463 GCF_018294505.1 Triticum aestivum
GGGGTGGTTGAACAGGACCCCGTTGTGTGGAGGGCTGGATGAACAGTAGACAGTGGAGGGATGCCCGTGGAGGGTGGTTGAACAGGACCCCGTGGTGTGGAGGGCTGGATGAACAGTAGACGGTGGAGGGGTGGTTGAACAGTAGCCGGTGGAGTAGCGCGCGGTGGAGGCTGGATGAACAGGAGCCCGTGGAGGCTGGAGGAGGTCGACGATGGAGATGAACAGTATACCATGGAGTCCCGTTTTGCAGTACGCCACACCCCTCCCGATCAACAGGACCCCCGTTTCGACCGTAGCGCTCCAACACAAGTCTGTTTCCTCCGTCTTGCGGTACGCCAGACCCCTCCCGATGAACAGGACCCCGTTTCGAACGTGGCCGGTCGAACACAAGGCCGTTCCCTCCGTTTTGCGGTACGCCGGGCCTCCTTTCCATCGCCTGTTCTGTCCAAGCCCTGCCGATGAACACGACCACGCATTCCGTTCCGACCCAGCCGGTTAGCTCCCACGCGTTCCGTTGCCTCTCGATGAACACGATGCATTCCATTGCCTCCCCATGAACACGACTAATTCCGTTGCCTCCCCATGAGCACGACGACGACGCTGTTTCTCCGTTCCGACCCAGCCATGTACACGAGCCCTGGTCGTACGTATGCGCGAGTAGGCGTTGGAGACCCTGCCCGTATGTACGTGCGTGGCCGTATTTTCTTTCTTGCACCCTGGCCGCTGTACGTACGTGTACATGCTACGTGCGTGCCTCTACTATGACACGTACGCGCCTCTACTACGACACGTGCGCGCCTCTACATCGACCAGTATATATGTACGTACACGTTCGTGACCAGAATGACAACGCTACGTACGCTTCGACCAGGTGGGTCCCGACTGTCAGGCACTTCCTTGCCTGCGAAGATGTAGCTGGTGGGTCCCAGCAGTCAGGGGGGCGAATCGTTTTTTTTCGGACGCACTTCCTTGCGTGCGAAGATGTAGCTGGTGGGTCCCAGCAGTCAGGGGGAAACGTTTTTTTCGCGAAATACGGTGGCCCGTCCGGTGGGTCTTCGCTGTCAGGTGGAGGAATAATTATTTTGCGTGTAATAAGGAGGCACTTCCTTGCTGCGGCCGTGAACCCAGCTGTCAGCCTCTCCACGTACAGTCCACGTCCGATGGAAGCCATTCCTTGACCACGTTGACCACGCCGTGCCGAGAGCACCAGGGCGGTGGACGACGGCGAGGCCTAGGAAGGGGACGACACGGAGCCGGGGAAGACACGGCAGTGGATGCCCACGCGTAGAGGAGTATGAGGGTTCACTCGTTCGGCTGCGGTGTGAGGCTGCCGTCGCCGCAGAATAACAGGGGGTGTGGGTGCGTAGAGGGATGGCCTGGCCAGCGGTGGGAGTAGTAGGGGCGGTGAGGCCTCCGCGGCATCACAGCCGGCCACGGGCGGCATGAGCAGGCGGCACGACCGGCGCTGCTTTGGGCGACTGGAGCAAGAAGACCAGAGGTTGAAGAAGCACTATGATCGTTGGATGGACATCCTACAGTCACTGGAGCTAGAATCGTTCATATATTGACTAAAGTTGACAAAGGCCTCTGTCCCAATCAACTTAGTAGGCCCACAAGTCAGCCTCCCACCAAGGTGGGTCCCAGCTAGCAGGGCGTATTCATTTTTTTGTGCGTAATAAGGAGGAACTTCCGGTGGGTCCGAGCTGACAGCGGGGGGAACGTTTTTTCGCGAAATACGGTGGCCCGTCCTGTGGGTCCCAGCAGTCAGGGGGAAACGTTTTTTTTCGCGAAATACTGGTGGCCCGTCTGGTGGGTCCCTGCTGTCAGGTGGAGGAATAATTATTTTCCGCGTAATAAGGAGGCACTTCCTTGCGGCTGCCGTGGACCCAGCTGTCAGCCTCTCCACGTACAGTACTCTTCCGATGGAAATCGGTCGTTGACCACATTGACCACGCCGCGCGGAGAGCACCACGGCGGTGGACGATGGCGAGGCCTAGGAAGGGGACGACGCGGAGCAGGGGAAAACGCGGCAGTGGAAGCCCGCGCGGAGAGGAGTACGAGGGTTCACCGGTTCGGCTGCGGTGTGAGGCTGCCGTCGCCGCAGAATAACAGGGGGTGTGGGTGAGTAGAGGGATGCCCTGGCCAGCGGTGGGAGTAGTAGGGGGTGCTGAGGCCTGCGCGGCAGCACAGCCGGCCACGGGAGGCGGGAGTAGGCGGTCCCGCCGACGCTGCTTTGGCGGCTGGAGCAAGAAGATCAGAGATTGAAGAAAGACGACGGCCGTTGGATTGACATCCAACGGTTACGTCTGCTAGAATCGTTTGTTGACGTATATAATAACTAAAATAATCTTGCATACGCGTTAACTAAACAGGCCCACAAGTCAGACCACTCCCTCTTTTTTTAATAATTTATATATAGCTCATGGCAACTAAACAGGCCCGCAATTTATTGCAGTCGTTTTTTTTAGTTGGCCAGGGCCAATTTCGCATATTTTTGTGGGTTCCGAACTATTTTTAATACCGAAATGTCGAGCTAGATTTAAAGTACTTTGAAGATATATTTAAATTAGGTTAATGCCGAGTGAAATAGGAATCTGAAAATGTGAAAAAAAATCAGAAATTATAAAGTAATTGCCAATTTGTCATCTGTTTTTATATTTACAACCCATTTCATATTACTTTCAAGATTTGCAGGCATCTTGAAAGAGTTGTGGCCCATCAGGGCGTAGAAAAATAAGTAGCCTTGGATTGGGTATTCTTCAGAAAAAATAAACTGTGCTCATTTTCACAAAGAAAAAATAGCTGGGCTGGTCACATGGTGAACAGAAAATATAAGCCTGGGCTAGACGGGCCACAGCCCAGTTCAAACCCTGCTCCGTCTCAACAATACCAAACAAAAAAATACTGCTCGAGTAGCTATGTCCCAGGTGTCAGCCGATCTTGTGCTGTTCTCTTGTCTATTGACTATATACGCTCACAATGTCGTGGGTCCCAGATGTCAGGAAAACACTAGGAGGAAGCATTTTATTTTTCCATACGTTGACGTGGTGGGCCCCTACTGTCATCCTCTCCACGTACTTCTGCCGATTCCTGTTGTTTGTTGACCATGTTGACAACACGAGAGGGCGGCGCCGCGGCGAGCGCACCAAAGCGCGCGGAGGACGTCGGCGTTAACGATTTAGGAGACGGTGGGGCAGCGATGCGTGCGCTGAGGCGCAACCAGCCGTGGGAGGCGGAAGAAGGCGACCCCGCTAGCGTTGGTTTGGTTTTGGCGGTTGGAGGAAGACAGGACTGAAGAAACACGACAGACTGTAGAAGCAGCAGGAGTACTTAAAAACCTTAACTGAAACTAGCAGGGGCACTTAACAACCAAAGCTGAAAGCAGTATGAGTACTTATACAGGTTCAACCGTACAAAGCATGCCTCGAACAGTGCTACTTTGCCTACAGTTAACCAAGGGTCAGGCCGCCAAGCCCCAGGACAAGGCCCAGGCACCACCCCGCGCATCCACAACCTTCTGAAAGCGGCTTCATCTCGCAACGTGGTCAATAAACAGGATATTCGCTTTAGAGCCATGGAAAAGCATGAACATAATCTTCTGTCCTGTTCTCCAAGATTGACGGGCCTTCATTATTTGAGACCACCCATGAATAAGTATCTTTTCACCTCCAAGGGGAATTGAGTAGGTCGACATAAACATCATGTTGTGACCAAGCGCAAGTCTGACCCGACCATGGTCAGGCATCTGTATAGGAACAATAGAACTCGGCAGTTCCTGTTTCAAGAAGATCACAGCTGTAAAACTGTGTATAAGCAATAGTTTATGAACAACATATATAACAGAAACAGCTCGTACCATAAGTTTCTCGACACAGTTGGACCTGTTCAACGAATGCAGCAGTGGCACACATATCCCACGTGGCCTTCCACCATTGAAACGCCCCACAAGGACCTCAAGACGATCAATAAAGTGTAGGAACTTGTGGATGTCGATCCAGTCAACTTCAGTGCCATTAGTAACAGCCGAGTTATTACAGAGTAACAAACGAGCAGACTGCTTAACTCTGAAAAAACCTACACGTGCCACCAGTTATAAGAAGTAGCATCTTCGTGAGAGATTCGTTGCTACTTCTAAAGTTAAATTGTGATTAGTTAGACAGAATAGGTGGATTAAGAAGTAATCGAGGCAACAAGCAAGAACTAGATACAAAACTAACATGGATGAACAATTGGAACGACGTCGGGGTGGAAGATCATAGTGAAGATGAGACCAGGTTCTGCTATTTCCATGAACATTCGTGCGCCAACTTTCAGTCCGTAACACTTGAGAAAGTTTATCCAAGTTCGGCCATAAAAAAAGCAGCGATCTTCTTGGTTCATGAACCCAACTTGGAACTTGTATCCATGGCTTGTCTTCACTGTGACCATTAAACTAGTGTATTCAGTTATGGCAAGGCCGAGCATCTTGAGTACATGTGTTCTGGCAGAGCAAATAATACACTGCAGGAAAAATAATATGAGAACACAACATGTTCAAAAAGCCCCCACCCTCCCGGATAGAAAAGAGGATTCTAGGAACATACTGTGCGTGTTTCAAAATGCTGTGTTAGGATGAGAAGGAACAAGTGTGGCGTCTCGCCGAGGGCGCAGAAACCTGTAGGGTACTCGCACTTTGGGCACTGCAAATGAAACACACTTGATTCAGTAGGAAGAAAAATGCATCAACGGCGGCGGCTGCCATCCTAGGATTACCTGCGACCAAGGGACTTGGATTTATCGGGGATGGATGAAGAATTCGTACCTGGTTCTCCATGAGAAAACCCTATGCAATCGCCAAGAGGGGGTTTTCTCTGAACAAGCAGACGAGGGAGAAGGGGATTCAGGCCCAATGAAATATTGCCGCTTCGTCCGTCTAGCTTACTGCTAAAGCTGGAAAGGGGGGGTTGTGATTTGACGGCTCATTGGCCATTACCGTGGCGCTACGACCGGGGTGTGTCTACCATGAAGTTGTGCACTCTAATTTGTGCATATGGCACGTGGACCCCGTTGCCGGTTGCCCCACATATCATCGAAATGAAGTAGAAAGACAGGAGTAACTAGTTACACATAAATATATATTTTGACAGAGAGATACTCCCTCTGTAAAGAAATATACAAATCTTTTATATCACAGGCTCACCTTGCCGAGAAATATACTCCCTCTGCAACGCACGGACATTATGGGGGTTCAGCTTTTTTTATGGGGGTTCAGCTGAGAATATAATACTCAGATAGGCTCACGGTTCTGGACTTTGGGCCGCAGGCCGACCCTGCATGTTTGGGGGACCATGTGTTCTACCTCGGCGCTTTTCATATTGCAAGCGATCGGTACGGCGCTGGTTTTAGATGTTGTCGCAAGGCGAATACACAAAATTGAATAAAGCACGGCAGCTGTTGGAATGAAATCGAACGACAGTTCCTAACCAGCAATCAGAGTTGCAATTCTATCAACGATATACCATGTGATAAATAATACTGCCGTACTACTTATACACACAGGACACTTGTTTCACCATGCCAGATTATTACATCAAAATCTCTCGGAGGATAGATCAGTTCGGCAGTTGCGTGCTGCTACTGAAGAATTTCAAAGTTGATTTGGACCAGCTCTCCTTGCCGAGAAAGTTCGATTTTAACATCATCCCCTACCACAAGATATGATTTAGATTTGAACCTTGACCATCCTTTAGCATCAATCATCATGCGACCATCCTTTGTACTTACGGTATATTGAGCAGGTTCATTCACATCAAGGCTGCGCATGGTAAGAGAAACTTGGCCGCGGTCGCCCGGATTGTTGAACGACTCCCTTGTTGCTCTAGGAATTCTCTGTTTGCAAACAAGAAGACATACCCAAACAGTTAGATCAACACAGTGAATCATGTGAAACAACATGGAAAGAAAAAAGAACGAAGCACTTGGGCGTCCAATGCTTACCAAGAAGGTGGACATGTCGGTTTTTGTAAGGACTTTGGTATATGAAGTGCGAACTGCAGCCCAGTCTGTTGCCGGTGCAACTGCACGGGCCGGAGCAGATGCAAGTGCAAGTGTTGGTGCAGGTGCCGAAGACGCTGCTACTGCCGGAGATGGTGCTCCTTGTAGAGCTGGTGCCGGTGTCGGAGCAGGTGCCAGTGTCGATGCCCGATCCTCCGGTAGATCAGACTGATCCGCTGACGCGGTCGGTGCCCAATCCTCAGCTAGATCAGACTGAGCTGCTGCCACTGTCAGTGCTAGAGCAACTGCCGGTGCTCGATCTGTGCGAGACAGCGGCGATCGTGTCTAGTCTGCTATGATCAGCTTTCTAACTTGACTAGGATCCGTGACCGTGATCTAGTTTTTTTTCTTCATTTCTTTTAAACGCGAGAAGGGCTAATTGTGGCGTTTTTGTTAAACCAAACTGCAGTTCATCCTAGGGATTCAGCCTGTACTCAAACAATAGACTGATCCAATTTTTTCCAGTAATATAAGTGATGGACAGTGCCTTCATTACTGACACGACATAAGAAGTGAAACCTGCAAAAATGGCCATCGTAGAGCAAACCAAACGGTTTATTCTGTGATGAATGTCACTTGGCAAAACCTGCATCGTAAAATTGCAGGAAAAGAAAGAAAACATGACATTAAATCAATAAGATTTAGACAATAAATCAATAAGATTTACTTGATGTGACATGAGTGAATCCTTACCAGGAAATCACTAAGTTGAAGTACTAAACAGAAGATTGATCGTCCAACTACGGGTGGCATGCAAGGGCCCCGCCTACTCCCACAAGCAGGACAGTCCAAAGGTCGTGACAAATCGTATGGACCGAACATCCATGGGACTGGAAATCCTGGTGGGTGCGACAAACCCTGCAATGCAAACAGATATTGGAGTGTAACCATAATTGATAAACCGTCCTCACAAAAAATATGATCTGGATACTTCAAAATATACAGACTGAATTGAGTGGACAGACATTAACATAGACCGTTCACACACCAAAAGCGGCAGTACTAATAAAAAATACAGGGTTCACAAACACAAATCAAGTACTGAACAATAGTACTTACTACAGACAAGCAAAGTTGCACTAACTAAACTCTGCAGACTATTTCTTGCCACCGACCTACGGGATGAACCCCGCATAACTGACTAGGCCATGGACTTCGTGTGAGATGTCTACATGCACCATCACCATCTTGTCAACCTTGGAGAACCTAACAGAGTGGTCTTTCCACTCATAAACATGATGATGAAGACAGGCCGCATCAGATTTGTTGGGAAGCTTTACAAGAACCACACCCTTCGTAATCGAAGGCACAGCCAGGAAATTGTTGTGGTCAAGTACAGCCTCGAGAACACGCCTGACAACAATGCTACAGGAAAACACTAGTCCAGGACACGTGGCAACAAGGACACAGCAGCTGGATAGTTCAGCAGTAGAACTCATCATCAGGTCTTCCAGTTCACACGGCATGACTTTGAGAACTTCATCTCCACCGCGGACCTGGTTCTAATTCAAATAGAAACCATATTTTATTACTACCTCCGTTCAGAAATATAAGATGATTTTCGATATTATACTCCATATATGACTACATATACGCACAGAAATGAGTGAACAAAGACACTAGAACATGTCTTCAAAGGCATGAGAGCAGAGGGATTACATGCAATATCCATAACACAAGTTACTGAGGCAAATATACCCTCTTAAAAGGTAGCATTGATGTTCATAAAGTACTCCCTCCGTCCCAAAATTCTTGTCTTAGATTTGTCTAGATACGGATGTATCAAGTCACATTTTAGTATTAGATACATCGTATCTAGACAAATCTAAGACAAGAAATTTGGGACAGAGGGAGTAGTTGAAAGTAATGTATAAGAAATCAGTGTCAACCTCTCGCATGTTTTGGTCAAAAGAGGAATTTAGAACCGTCATTTGGCACACTAAAATCACATGCAAGATCACCCAGAAAGTTGAACTACCAGTACTAGTACTGCGTGTTAGATGAAAAAACATGATCAAGATCGAGAAAAAGATCGTCAACAAGAGACATTAGCTGGACTTGCTTAATGAGGGATCCTGGAGAGGGGGGCTTGGACAGGGCGATGGCTTTGAGCTTGTCTACGGTAGTCTCGGTGGGGTGCTTGCGCTTCTTCGTACCACGAGCCTCGACGGTTTTGGCCAGAGCCATAGACATCACGTCGGCCGGTGCTCCGGCGTCCATCCAAGAGAGGAAGCTGAGAGAGAAGAGTGAAAGGAGGAACGAGATGAGGGAGAAGCGAAGCGAGTGGGGGTTTTCTTCAAGAGAGGAAGCTGAGAGAGAAGAGTGAAATGATGGTTGCTTCGTCCGTCCAATTTACTGCTGGAAAGGAGGGGGTTTTGTGATTTGATGGCTCATTGGGCATTACTGCGGCGGTTCGATCGGGGTAGTCTACCGTCACTCTACTATGGAGTAATTTAGTGCATGGCTGGTGGACCCAGGTGCTGGCTGTCCCACACGTCGGCGAAAGTGAGTAATTTAGTGCATGGCTGGAGGAGGATCCGCACGGTAGAGCGTGTCCATTGTTTTTCTGAAGAAAAAAATTATTACAGCAAGCGTTTCCATTCTTACGACGGAGGAGTGCGAAACACGGCAGCCACTTGAACATACACAGTGCTCCTACTACTAGGCATGTGCAGTGGTTCATACGTCAGTACTACACAATCTTGTTGCTAGTGTAGTAAGATATGAGGATAACAAATGATGTTGTGCGCATGTCAACTACTCCTATATGTAACATAGTACCGCATTTTCGACTGTCCGGTCGAGAATGAACGGTGAGATCAATGTTAACAGAACTAGGTCCACAGCGCACGGAGAGTACGGTGCCACAGTACTCCACGAAACATGAACCATATGAAGCACGAATAGTGTTAGGCATGGTGTATGAAGGGTGCACGGGATGGGAGCAAAAGTTCCCTTCTCGACCCACTTTTCGGTGTTTGGCAGAGTGCATGAAGGGTGCATGAGTCCACACTAGTAGGTTGACAAAAATACACGAAGAGGAAACAACTATATTGAGATGAGAATGCAACCAAACACACCCACACGCTTTGTGCTACAGTGACTGATCTGCACCGTCTGAGTTTGATCCAACGGTCATGTTGCGCCGAGACATGGACATGCCGATGCAGAGGGCGCCTAAACACCACCGAAGTCCCTCTGCTTCTCGAGGTGCACGACGCTGGTGATGCAGGGTGCAACCGCCCGCAGAGCCCGCTCCCGGTCGACGGGAGCCAGCTCGTCAAAGACGGCGTCCAATGGTACAAATGGATTCCGGTGACGGAGCCCTGAAAGGATTCGCCCGGCAACGGCGACGGCAGCCCGCAACCCCTCCTTGTGCAGCTCAGCCCCCACCATCGCGCGGAGACGGCTTAGCTCCTCGGAGATATAGGTGAAGAAGGAGACCAGGTCAGGAAGCCGCAGCTCGTTGAAGTCGACCGGGTGGTCGAACGGGTTTAGCCCGACGGCCGGCATCGTCGCGCTGGCACAACAGCAGGCATCGCGCAGCCGCAACACGTGTGTGCCAACTTGGTTCACCAAGTGGCTGAGGCGATCCTGGACCTTGTCACGATCGGCCCGCTCGCGCTCCAGCCGGCTCCCCTGACGGCCTATCGTATCTCCCACTTTCTGCAGCAACGCCGCCGACGCCTCGAGCATCTTTGTGGTGGACGCTTGCCGCTTTTGAAGCTCCGGGAACTCCCGCACATAACGGAGGAGCATGGCACTCCTCTCCTCCTTGAGCTCACGGAGCTCCACGACCTTGGCCCTGAGCTCCGCATCCTTGACATGGAGCTCCTGTGCCAGGCGCCTCACCTCGGACTCCGTGATCTGCTGCGCCGCCATGGCACCAGGTAGAAGCAATGGGGAGAGGAAGCAAACTGGGCGAAATGGCTGAAAGGCAATGCAATCTACGGGAAGGCGGAGGGAGCGGGGAATCTTTTGGTTTTCACCACGGTAAAACACCAGTCGACGACTTCTCACATCAGGGAGCAGTGGGTTTTTACAGGCGGAGTCATCTTGACTAATTGCTGCCGCGCCTGCTCCCGTCAATCAAAAAATTAAAAATCCTGCCGCGCCTGCTCCCGTCAATCAAAAAATTAAAAATCCTGCCGCACCCAAACACCAGAGCAACGCCGCGGTGGATATTTAAATTTACCTGCCGGCAAGTAGATAAAAAAGGGGTGAAAAAACAAATGTGGCGGTGGCCTAGCTAATCAGTCGAACTAGCCCAACTAGCTAGCCACCGTGCTTCATTGATGTACTCGGCGGGAAAGGTGGTCTTTCGTGATTTGACGACTCATTTACTTGCTTCGGCGCTATGACCGAGGAGGACCCAGAAAACGCGCGGTAGGGCGTCCCACGCCAGGACAAATATATGCGTGCACCACCCGGGAGGACCCCGAAACCGCGCGGTAGGGTGTGCCACGTCTCGGCACGGAGGAAAAATGTGCGTGTAAAAATATACTGTATCAGACGTAGTACCTATGGTTCGACCTCGGGACCCAGCCAGTCGGTCGAAAACACCCCACTAGCCACACAACTTCATCATGCAAACGTGGCATGGAGGATAGGTGTGGTTAGCTCCATCTCGACCAGCCACAACGTCTCTTGTTCTAGGCGATTCTTCTATTTTCCAAGCTTTTTTTAGTTGTAATAACACCACGGCAAGCTAGCGCTGCTCTTCGTGTGTGCCTGTGCAAAGGTTAGACGATGGAGAGAAGAGAGATTGAGATCGTAGACCTGGGACCCACCAGTAAGTGAGACAACGGTCATGCACGTGTTGACGAGGCACTCCCTCTACTCTACACAACACAAGTACTGTATAAAATCAAGTTACGGGACGAAAGCCAACAACCGTTCGTTTTTTCAGGCTATCGACTTACGCTTTGTAGTCCAGGTTGCCAGTTCGAATCTCGTCTCTCAGATTTGTTAGTTTTAGGTCCAAATTTGATAAATGACAAGTGGGACCCCCGTGTGTTGTTCCGATATTTCAGTGTAGGATGGTTTTTTTGAACAAACACTTTGCGCGGTTAGACAAGTAATGGCACGAGTTACACGTATTTTGCAAGTTTACGAACAAAAATGACAGCGGCATAGAATATCACATCCACCCCGCAGCTTAGATACTATGGCGATACGAGTTTTTACACCGTTGGAAGTGAGATCCAATGGCTTGGGAGTAGTCTTTGTAATTATGCGCAATTTCCAAACTCTCCAAAGGTTTTTTTGCAAATAAAACATTCAGGCCTCGTGTGTGCCGCTGCATCTTCGATCCAACGGCTCCCCGGTGCTCATATTAGGTGCTCCCCGTAGCTTAATTACCCGCTACGGTGATATGAGCATCTAGGTCATATGATTAGTGATCAGATGGCACATGCGTAGTACTTGTACTTTCTGCGCATTTCCCAAACTCTATCAGTCGTATATTGCAAAAACATTCGAACCTCCTACTGTGGGCCGTTAGATCTCAGTGAACTCGTATCACCGTAGAATATACGGTGCGGGAGCACCTCATACTCTCCCGTGCGAGAAAACATAAGGTGTTATCGCAGCTTGGATGCTACGGTGATACGAGCTTGGAGGTCGTTTGATCTGAGATCCAATGGCATCTGAGCAGTCTTTGTGCTTGTAAGCAGTGGACGAACTCTTTTGGGGCTTTTCTGCAAAAAACCATTCGAACCACCGAGGAGGTGTTGGGTCACAAATCCAACGCCTCCGAAGAGCTTGTATCACCAAAGCATCTAAGGAGTGGTAGCACATGATATTCTTACATACAGGAGAATATGATGTCCTCCTTCATCTTAGATGCTACGGTGATACGAGCTTCGAGGTCGTTGGATATGGGATCAAAGGGCATCTAAGTAGTTTTTGTACAAATTGTGTGCAATTCTCAAACTCATCAAGGTTTCCTGCAAAAATATTAAGACACATCATGTGAGCTGCTATATCTCAGATCTATAAGCTCCAAGCAACTCGTATCGGCATATAGCATCTAAGGTATGGGGGCACATGATATTCTCCCGGGGAGGAGGGGTGGGGGGTGCACAACCAATCGGTGGTTGGGAGGGTGGGGACAAATATAATCTAAACAACCCTAAACAGAGCTCCACAATTTTATCTAAGGTCGAGGGGTTGACCCCCGACAATCATAGCTCCGCCTAAACACAACACTTGCATGTACTGTAGTACTAGACTTAATATTCATGTTTCAGTTTCATGTTCATTTTAAATATTGAACTGAGGACCATGGATGTCTTACATTTTACTCCCTTTGTTCCTAAATATTAGTCTTTTTAGAGGCTTCAAATGGACTGGCACATACGGATGTATATAGCCATAATTTAGAGTCTAGATTCGCTCATTTTGCTCCGTATGTAGTCACCTGTTGAACTCTAAAAGACTAATATTTAGGAATAGAAGGAGTATTTTTGAATTCGTGTCATACATGCATGGTTTGGAAAAATAGATGCACTATACTTATTGGATTGTTGTTGTGTTCGTGCGTGTGTGTCTCTTTGTGTGTGTGTGTGTGTGGTCATATGCTTGATACATACAAAGTTTTCTCACCTCCATATTGTTCATCTTTTAAATTTGAATTTGCATTGGAAAACTTACTAGGGATACCATGAAATGTGAAATCCACGTTGAGATCACTATATCACAAACTCACTCTAATTCAACAACTCGTCATAAATCAATTACCACGTTGAGATTAGTATTTGCAAGGAAAATACGGGTATTGTAATACACATAGATTAGTTCGGCAATTTAGAAGGTTCCTTTCGTATTCTCGAATGGTAGGACCCAACAGCGTACCAGCCAGACCTTGGCTCGTGTTGATCCTAAAAAAACGGGCTCGTGTCCTTCGGTGGCGTGCTTGGTACGCACATTAGGCAACCCCAACCAGTCGAGCCTTAGCGTTTCAAGTCGAAATATCCGGCGGCCAGAATTCCAGCCCTAGGAAATTCCCCTCATGTCCCCGGTCCATAATGACTACCGATGAACAACGGAGGGATGCTTTAGTAACTAGAAAACGTTACCTACCATGCCGAGCACGGTTCAATTCCCTCTGTCGCCGCTCGTCAAGGTCACCCGTCAACTGTATTGCCTAGTACTACTACCACTACACCAGGATGAGCACAGAATTGAGCCCGTTTGTTCGTGCCTAGTACTTGAGTTAATATATCAGGCAATGCACTGGTACGGAGGGATTATCCTTTTACTCTGCATATATAACTTGTCTGAAGTCTAACTAAGCAAAATGTTTGACCAAATCCTTTCTTAAGAAATACAACAGGACAGATGTATGGCCTGAAAATTTATTGCATGATGCAGGTTATGATATTGTTTCGATTCCTGGATCTTAAATTTCAGAAAATCCAAAAGTGAGCATAAATTCTTGAAACTAAGCATGGTCACGTGATATGGCACAAATATTACTTCGTAAGTTTTTTCTTCAATTTGAGACAAGCTGCTTATGACAAGTTGCACAAATGAAGAGCCAAGGTATTTTGGAACAAAGACCTGTCACGTTAAGGCGAACGCTTTCACTATTGAAACCGTGGGCGTTTACGTGCCGCCACGAGTCCGCGCTTCTCATCGGCAGGTGCCGTCCGAGCAAGCGTGTGAGTCGACGGGAGGCGTGCGAGCAGACCGCTGCGTCGGCTGTCAGGGAGGCGTGCGAGCAGACCGCTGTGCAGGCTCACCGGGAGGTGAGCCCTTTGACCAGGCTTCGCCGCCCACCGTCGTCCCAACTACTCCCACTTTTAATGTCGTCGGCGCCGCAGTTTAAAATCAACCCCGCACTACCCGGTATCGCTACAATCCTCTCTCTTCCTCTCTGATTCTCCTGCCATCTACCTCCAACTAGCCTGACCTAAACGTACGCCATGCCGCATCACGATGGTCTGCCCTTAGTGTTCCAGTTTCCTGAGGAAGACACCCAGCCGGAGTCTCAAGAACATAAGGCGCTTTGGGACGAGCTTGAACTGGCCTTACGGGAAGACGCTGCGCCTGTCCCCGCTCCCGTTCCGGCTCCCGTCGCCCCGACTGCGCCAGCACCCATCCCCGTGGCATCGATGGGCTGGGAGCCGCACATTGTTGCCGAGCTTGATCCCACGGGGTTCCACGAGGTCCCCGCCGACTTTCACGCGCCCGTGCACCTGCCAGCACATGCGCCTGCATGTGCACTGACGCGCACGCCCGTGCCGGTGCCCGTGCACCTGCCAGCGCATGCGCCTGCGCGTGCACTGACGTGCGCGCCCGTGCCGGTGCCCGTGCACACGAATGTATCCGCCGTGCCGTTGACAGCGCCTGTCCCCGCGCGGGTGCCAGTGCCCCCCTCAGCGGCATGGATGGCCGCCGTCGACCGCTTCCTTGCACCAACGCCAGTCGCCTCCTCCCGCCAGTTGACTCGCTCCGAAGTCCAGAACATTTTGGCCTTCCTTGAAGCTAGGCCAACGTCTAGGAGTACGCCAACAACGACGCAAGACGCCGCCGTCGCCATCGGTCAGTGGCCCGACGACACAAAGAGCACGGCAGAGGAGCCGCTTCCCACCGCGAGACGCCCCCGCCGCCGCCGCGTAATCTAAATTTGCCATGAAAAACGTTCGGATTGCCATGCTTAAAATCCGAACGTTTATCATTTCCGTTTATTTTATATCGATCATCGTATAATTTAAAGTCGGAGTCAGACTGAACGAAATATATGGTTTGATCGATTGAATGTTCTGCTAGAGCCGTATCAAATTAAATATAAAACGTCATCAAGCCACATGTATTCCTTGTTATCCAACGACCTAGACTGCTTCAATGTCGAGCGCTCAGCACGTTTAGCGTGCAGTTAATTTCATGCCAAAAATAGTGCTAATCACATGACAACACGCAAATAATACCCTAGTAGTTAATATCCGCATGCACTTAATATACTTCCAAATTAACGTGCATTGCACGTACACACTGACTAGTGCTACTAGTATGTGAAACTGGTGCCGTGACTTGCGAACGCGTCCAGATATGGTCAACGGCAACATCGCCCACGAGTTCTTCCTGTTTGCCCGTGCGTCTAAACGCAGAAGGGGAGGAGAGAGAGAGCACACATGGAACCCACCAGTAAGTGAAGGCGAATAGTACTAAAAATAATATTACATGTTATCCATTAATTAGGCTGTGGTAATATAAAAACATTATGTGAACAAAGGGGGTACAACAAACATTGCTATTCTACGTATGTTGCCTATTGACGTGCGGCTTGAAGGCCCGGTCGCATGTTCGATCCTCGTCCTTTATTTTTTAATTTGTATATGGGTCCAAATTTGTTTCATGACATGTGGGCCCTCAGTGTGTAGTTTGTAGCACTTTAATTTGTGGGTCGAAATTTGTTCCATTCCAAGTGGACTATCGGTGTGTAGTTTTGTAGCTTATTTATAATAATTAAACAGAACAACATAGTTTTTTTCAATAATACCATGGTGCGACGTTGAAGGCGAGATGGGACGTGCGAGAGAGCGATGACCGAGCCAGAGGGAAATCAACTAGGGGAGTTGCGTGGGTTGCAATGGTGTTTGGAGTAGTTGTAGGCCGAATGCTACGAAAATATAATCTAAACCGACCGGAATAAATGCCTACACAAATTAATCCAAGGTTGGAGTGCCCCTCGCAATGTAAATAGCTCCGGCTTTGCGAGGGATGGAGAGGTAGTAGCTTCAACGCGTGGAAGATACGGTGTGAGAAAGCGAGGTGAATCGAGAGACATATAGATAGAGAGACAAAGTGAGTGTGGTCCAACATTCATTGAACAAATATATATGCTCTGGAGAGATATTGTCTGATTGAGCTTTTTGGCAAGGGTGAGGGCTTTAAGATAGAGCTTGAGAGATGATCCAGTCATAGACGTGTAGATATATTTTGTGCGTGGGAGGAAGCAAGGTCAACTGATCACATAGGGTCGCCGTGCGATCGAAAGAGTGAGACGGGTTGGAGAGAGTGACCTAGATAGATGATGTGCGTGAGAGAGTATACAATGTGAATAGGTCGAATTGGGCTCAAACATGGTGATATATCATTTTTGTCCGAGAAAGAGCGAGGTCAATCGAGACATACGGAGAGAGAGAGAGAGAGAGAGAGAGATTGAGTGAGCGTGGCCCACCATGAGGTCGAAAGAGTGGCGGCGGCTTGGATGGACTGACCTAGATAGACAATCTGTGTGAGAGAATATAGAGTGTGTCGGTCGAGGCCCGAACAGGGAGATATATCATTTGTGTGTGAAAGAAAACGAGGTTAAACGAGACTCGGATAAAGAGAGCGAGATTGAGCGAGTGTGGCCCGCCGTGCGGAAGAAAGAGTGAGACAGTCTCGAGGGAGTGACCTAGATATACAACGTGCGTGCGTGCGCACGAGAGGTTGGGGGGCTAGATAGGCAATGCATGTATTTAGCGCGAGAGGGTGAGAGGGAGAGGGGGGAGAGAGAGAGAGCTCGGCATGGGGTGCAATGGCGGGTGTGTGAGGTAAATACATTTGGTAACAGAGTGGAAAAAGGGGTTGTGTAGTTGAGAGACTTAGAGATTGAAACATGGAGAGAAAGAATGAACGTGTGTTGGAAACCGATAGCTTCCTAAGGTGGTTAGGAGAGGAAGATTGACCGATACAGGAAGTATGTAGCGTTTGTGCGGGGGGGGGGCTAAAAACAACATTTGAATGTACATAGTACGAGACTTAATATCGATGTTTCAATTCGGTGTACATTGTAAGATTTGAACCGAGGACCAGGCATACGGGTAATTATTTCGAATTCGTGCCATACTAAGTTTCGAAAAGTTGACATTGACTCAGTTTGTTGTGCTATTTTGTAGGTCATATGTTTGAATCCATCCAAAAGTTTTCTCACTACCATGGTGTTCATCATATACATATGAATTTGTATTAAAAAAGTAGCGTGGATATAGTGAAATGCAAAATCCACGTTAGAATTGGAGATCGCTACGTGACACACACTCTAATTCAAATAACTAACTACGTGACACACACTCCAATTCAAATAACTAATTACGTGACACACACACTCTAATCCACGTTAGCGTGGGTACCGTTTCGATTTTTTTTCAAATAACTCCTCATTAATTAATTTATAGTACTCCCTCTGTTCACTTTTATAAGACCTCGAAGACATTTCAGACAATGTGCAAAACAGTTCATTTTAAGTTGTCTGAAATGACTTACAAAAGTGAACGGATGGAGTATCTCGTTTCGAATGACTAATTATTGCAAGGAAAACACGGGCATGGTAATACATACAGATTCGTTTGCAAATGAAAGAAGATTCGTTTGCATTCTCAAATGTATGTGCACCAGGCAGACCAGGGTCGTGTCGGGGTGGACGTTGCTTCGGTGCCTTAAGGCACCGAAGCATAGTCCTATGGGGTTGGTCGCGTGTGTCGGACGGACGCATAGCACCCAGCCACCCACCCCCCTC